>NW_027635298.1:0-16991 GCF_949748355.1 Melanostigma gelatinosum | reverse complement strand
TTTGGAAAAAAAAAATATTTTTTTAGTTACTTTGGAAAAAAAATATTTTTTTAGTTACTTTGGAAAAAAAAATATTTTTTTAGTTACTTTGGAAAAAAAAATATTTTTTTAGTTACTTTGGAAAAAAAATATTTTTTTAGTTACTTTGGAAAAAAAAATATTTTTTTAGTTACTTTGGAAAAAAAAATATTTTTTTAGTTACTTTGGAAAAAAAAATATTTTTTTAGTTACTTTGGAAAAAAAAATATTTTTTTAGTTACTTTGGAAAAAAAAATATTTTTTTAGTTACTTTGGAAAAAAAAAATATTTTTTTAGTTACTTTGGAAAAAAAAATATTTTTTTAGTTACTTTGGAAAAAAAAATATTTTTTTAGTTACTTTGGAAAAAAAAATATTTTTTTAGTTACTTTGGAAAAAAAAATATTTTTTTAGTTACTTTGGAAAAAAAATATTTTTTTAGTTACTTTGGAAAAAAAAATATTTTTTTAGTTACTTTGGAAAAAAAAATATTTTTTTAGTTACTTTGGAAAAAAAAATATTTTTTTAGTTACTTTGGAAAAAAAATATTTTTTTAGTTACTTTGGAAAAAAAAATATTTTTTTAGTTACTTTGGAAAAAAAATTTTTTTAGTTATTTGAAAAATTTTTAGTTTCTTTGGAAAAAAAAAATATTTTTAGTTACTTTGGAAAAAAAAAAATTTTTTTAGTTACTTTGGAAAAAAAAATATTTTTTTAGTTACTTTGGAAAAAAAATTTTTTTTTAGTTACTTTGGAAAAAAAAATATTTTTTTAGTTTCTTTGGAAAAAAAAATTTTTTTTTAGTTACTTTGGAAAAAAAATATTTTTTTAGTTACTTTGGAAAAAAAAATATTTTTTTAGTTACTTTGGAAAAAAAAATATTTTTTAGTTACTTTGGAAAAAAAAAATTGTTTTAGTTACTTTGGAAAAAAAAATATTTTTTTAGTTTCTTTGGAAAAAAAAATATTTTTTTAGTTACTTTGGAAAAAAAAATTTTTTTTTAGTTACTTTGGAAAAAAAATATTTTTTAGTTCTTTGGAAAAAAATATTTTTTTAGTTACTTTGGAAAAAAAATATTTTTTAGTTACTTTGGAAAAAAAAAATATTTTTTTAGTTACTTTGGAAAAAAAATATTTTTTTAGTTACTTTGGGAAAAAAAATATTTTTTTAGTTACTTTGGAAAAAAAATATTTTTTTAGTTTCTTTGGAAAATTTTTTTTTTTTTAGGTACTTTGGAAAAAAAAATATTTTTTTAGTTTCTTTGGAAAAAAAAATATTTTTTTAGTTACTTTGGAAAAAAAAATATTTTTTTAGTTACTTTGGAAAAAAAAATATTTTTTTAGTTACTTTGGAAAAAAAATATTTTTTTAGTTACTTTGGAAAAAAAAATATTTTTTAGTTTCTTTGGAAAAAAAAATTTTTTTTTAGTTACTTTGGAAAAAAAAAATATTTTTTTAGTTTCTTTGGGAAAAAAAATATTTTTTTAGTTACTTTGGAAAAAAATATATTTTTTTAGTTACTTTGGAAAAAAAAATATTTTTTTAGTTACTTTGGAAAAAAAAATATTTTTTTAGTTACTTTGGAAAAAAAATATTTTTTTAGTTACTTTGGAAAAAAAAATATTTTTTTAGTTACTTTGGAAAAAAAAATATTTTTTTAGTTACTTTGGAAAAAAAAATATTTTTTTAGTTACTTTGGAAAAAAAATATTTTTTTAGTTACTTTGAAAAAAAAATATTTTTTTAGTTACTTTGGAAAAAAAAATATTTTTTTAGTTACTTTGGAAAAAAAAATATTTTTTTAGTTACTTTGGAAAAAAAAAATATTTTTTTAGTTACTTTGGAAAAAAAAATATTTTTTTAGTTACTTTGGGAAAAAAAATATTTTTTTAGTTACTTTGGAAAAAAAAATATTTTTTTAGTTACTTTGGAAAAAAAAATATTTTTTTAGTTACTTTGGAAAAAAAAATATTTTTTTAGTTACTTTGGGAAAAAAATATTTTTTTTTAGTTACTTTGGAAAAAAAAATATTTTTTAGTTACTTTGGAAAAAAAAAATATTTTTTTAGTTACTTTGGAAAAAAAAATATTTTTTTAGTTACTTTGGAAAAAAAAATATTTTTTTAGTTTCTTTGGAAAAAAAATATTTTTTTTAGTTACTTTGGGAAAAAAAATATTTTTTTTAGTTTCTTTGGAAAAAAAAATATTTTTTTAGTTTCTTTGGAAAAAAAAATATTTTTTTTGTTACTTTGGAAAAAAAAATATTTTTTTAGTTTCTTTGGAAAAAAAAATATATTTTTTAGTTACTTTGGAAAAAAAAATATTTTTTTAGTTATTTTGGAAAAAAAAATATTTTTTTAGTTACTTTGGAAAAAAAAATATTTTTTTAGTTACTTTGGAAAAAAAAATATTTTTTTAGTTACTTTGGAAAAAAAAATATTTTTTTAGTTACTTTGGAAAAAAAATATTTTTTTAGTTACTTTGGAAAAAAAAATATTTTTTTAGTTACTTTGGAAAAAAAAATATTTTTTTAGTTACTTTGGAAAAAAAAATATTTTTTTAGTTACTTTGGAAAAAAAAATATTTTTTTAGTTACTTTGGAAAAAAAATATTTTTTTAGTTACTTTGGGAAAAAAAATATTTTTTAGTTACTTTGGAAAAAAAAATATTTTTTTAGTTACTTTGGAAAAAAAAATATTTTTTTAGTTACTTTGGAAAAAAAAATATTTTTTTAGTTACTTTGGAAAAAAAAATATTTTTTTAGTTTCTTTGGAAAAAAAAATATTTTTTTAGTTACTTTGGAAAAAAAAATATTTTTTTAGTTTCTTTGGAAAAAAATATATTTTTTTAGTTACTTTGGGAAAAAAAATATTTTTTTAGTTACTTTGGGAAAAAAAATATTTTTTTAGTTACTTTGGAAAAAAAAATATTTTTTTAGTTACTTTGGAAAAAAAAATATTTTTTAGTTACTTTGGAAAAAAAAAATATTTTTTTAGTTACTTTGGAAAAAAAAATATTTTTTTTAGTTACTTTGGAAAAAAAAATATTTTTTTAGTTTCTTTGGAAAAAAAATATTTTTTTAGTTACTTTGGAAAAAAAGAATATTTTTTTAGTTACTTTGGAAAAAAAAATATTTTTTTAGTTACTTTGGAAAAAAAAATATTTTTTTAGTTACTTTGGAAAAAAAAATATTTTTTTAGTTACTTTGGAAAAAAAAATATTTTTTTAGTTTCTTTGGAAAAAAAAATATTTTTTTAGTTACTTTGGAAAAAAAAATATTTTTTTAGTTACTTTGGAAAAAAAAATATTTTTTTAGTTACTTTGGAAAAAAAAATATTTTTTTAGTTACTTTGGAAAAAAAAATATTTTTTTAGTTACTTTGGAAAAAAAAATATTTTTTTAGTTACTTTGGAAAAAAAAATATTTTTTTAGTTACTTTGGAAAAAAAAATATTTTTTTAGTTACTTTGGAAAAAAAATATTTTTTTAGTTACTTTGGAAAAAAATATATTTTTTTAGTTACTTTGGAAAAAAATATATTTTTTTAGTTACTTTGGAAAAAAAAATATTTTTTAGTTACTTTGGAAAAAAAAATATTTTTTTAGTTACTTTGGGAAAAAAAATATTTTTTTAGTTACTTTGGAAAAAAAAATATTTTTTTAGTTACTTTGGAAAAAAAAATATTTTTTTAGTTACTTTGGAAAAAAAAAAATTTTTTTAGTTACTTTGGAAAAAAAAATTGTTTTAGTTACTTTGGAAAAAAAAATATTTTTTTAGTTTCTTTGGAAAAAAAAATATTTTTTTAGTTACTTTGGAAAAAAAAATTTTTTTTAGTTACTTTGGAAAAAAAAATATTTTTTTAGTTACTTTGGAAAAAAAAAAAAAATTTTAGTTACTTTGGAAAAAAAAAAATTGTTTTAGTTACTTTGGAAAAAAAAAATTTTTTTTAGTTTCTTTGGAAAAAAAAATATTTTTTTAGTTACTTTGGAAAAAAAAAAATTTTTTTAGTTACTTTGGAAAAAAAAATATTTTTTTAGTTTCTTTGGAAAAAAAAATATTTTTTTAGTTACTTTGGAAAAAAAAATATTTTTTTAGTTACTTTGGAAAAAAAAATATTTTTTTAGTTACTTTGGAAAACAAATATTTTTTTAGTTACTTTGGGAAAAAAAATATTTTTTTAGTTACTTTGGAAAAAAAAATATTTTTTTAGTTTCTTTGGAAATTTTTTTTTTTTTTTAGTTACTTTGGAAAAAAAAATATTTTTTTAGTTTCTTTGGAAAAAAAAATATTTTTTTAGTTACTTTGGAAAAAAAAATATTTTTTTAGTTACTTTGGAAAAAAAAATATTTTTTTAGTTACTTTGGAAAAAAATATATTTTTTTAGTTACTTTGGAAAAAAATATATTTTTTTAGTTTCTTTGGGAAAAAAAATATTTTTTTAGTTACTTTGGAAAAAAAAATATTTTTTTAGTTACTTTGGAAAAAAAAATATTTTTTTAGTTACTTTGGAAAAAAAAATATTTTTTTAGTTACTTTGGAAAAAAAAATATTTTTTTAGTTACTTTGGAAAAAAAAATATTTTTTTAGTTACTTTGGAAAAAAAAATATTTTTTTAGTTACTTTGGAAAAAAAAATATTTTTTTAGTTACTTTGGAAAAAAAAATATTTTTTTAGTTACTTTGGAAAAAAAAATATTTTTTTAGTTACTTTGGAAAAAAATATATTTTTTTAGTTACTTTGGAAAAAAAATATTTTTTTAGTTACTTTGGGAAAAAAAATATTTTTTTAGTTACTTTGGAAAAAAAAATATTTTTTTAGTTACTTTGGAAAAGAAAATATTTTTTTAGTTACTTTGGAAAAAAAAATATTTTTTTAGTTACTTTGGGAAAAAAAAATTTTTTTTAGTTACTTTGGAAAAAAAAATATTTTTTTAGTTACTTTGGAAAAAAAAATATTTTTTTAGTTACTTTGGAAAAAAAAATATTTTTTTAGTTACTTTGGAAAAAAAAATATTTTTTTAGTTTCTTTGGAAAAAAAATATATTTTTTAGTTACTTTGGAAAAAAAAATATTTTTTTAGTTTCTTTGGGAAAAAAAAATATTTTTTTAGTTTCTTTGGAAAAAAAAAATATTTTTTTTGTTACTTTGGGAAAAAAAATATTTTTTTAGTTATTTTGGAAAAAAAAATATTTTTTTAGTTACTTTGGAAAAAAAAATATTTTTTTAGTTACTTTGGAAAAAAAAATATTTTTTTAGTTACTTTGGAAAAAAAATATTTTTTTAGTTACTTTGGAAAAAAAATATTTTTTTAGTTACTTTGGAAAAAAAAATATTTTTTTAGTTACTTTGGAAAAAAAAATATTTTTTTAGTTACTTTGGAAAAAAATATATTTTTTTAGTTACTTTGGAAAAAAATATATTTTTTTAGTTACTTTGGGGAAAAAAATATTTTTTTAGTTACTTTGGAAAAAAAAATATTTTTTTAGTTACTTTGGGAAAAAAAATATTTTTTTAGTTACTTTGGAAAAAAAAATATTTTTTTAGTTACTTTGGAAAAAAAAATTTTTTTTTAGTTACTTTGGAAAAAAAAATATTTTTTTAGTTACTTTGGAAAAAAAATATTTTTTTAGTTACTTTGGGAAAAAAAATATTTTTTTAGTTACTTTGGAAAAAAAAAATATTTTTTTAGTTACTTTGGAAAAAAAAATATTTTTTTAGTTACTTTGGAAAAAAAATATTTTTTTAGTTACTTTGGAAAAAAAATATTTTTTTAGTTACTTTGGAAAAAAAAATATTTTTTTAGTTACTTTGGAAAAAAAAAATTTTTTTAGTTACTTTGGAAAAAAAAATTTTTTTTTAGTTACTTTGGAAAAAAAAATATTTTTTTAGTTTCTTTGGAAAAAATAAATATTTTTTTTGTTACTTTGGGAAAAAAAATATTTTTTTAGTTTCTTTGGAAAAAAAATATATTTTTTAGTTACTTTGGGAAAAAAAATATTTTTTTAGTTATTTTGGAAAAAAAAATATTTTTTTAGTTACTTTGGAAAAAAAAATATTTTTTTAGTTACTTTGGGAAAAAAAAATTTTTTTTAGTTACTTTGGAAAAAAAAATATTTTTTTAGTTACTTTGGAAAAAAAAATATTTTTTTAGTTACTTTGGAAAAAAAAATATTTTTTTAGTTACTTTGGAAAAAAAAATATTTTTTTAGTTTCTTTGGAAAAAAAATATATTTTTTAGTTACTTTGGAAAAAAAAATATTTTTTTAGTTTCTTTGGGAAAAAAAAATATTTTTTTAGTTTCTTTGGAAAAAAAAAATATTTTTTTTGTTACTTTGGGAAAAAAAATATTTTTTTAGTTTCTTTGGAAAAAAAATATTTTTTTTAGTTACTTTGGAAAAAAAAATATTTTTTTAGTTATTTTGGAAAAAAAAATATTTTTTTAGTTACTTTGGAAAAAAAAATATTTTTTTAGTTACTTTGGAAAAAAAAATATTTTTTTAGTTACTTTGGAAAAAAAATATTTTTTTAGTTACTTTGGAAAAAAAATATTTTTTTAGTTACTTTGGAAAAAAAAATATTTTTTTAGTTACTTTGGAAAAAAAAATATTTTTTTAGTTACTTTGGAAAAAAATATATTTTTTTAGTTACTTTGGAAAAAAAAATATTTTTTTAGTTACTTTGGGGAAAAAAATATTTTTTTAGTTACTTTGGAAAAAAAAATATTTTTTTAGTTACTTTGGGAAAAAAAATATTTTTTTAGTTACTTTGGAAAAAAAAATATTTTTTTAGTTACTTTGGAAAAAAAAATATTTTTTTAGTTACTTTGGAAAAAAAAATATTTTTTTAGTTACTTTGGAAAAAAAATATTTTTTTAGTTACTTTGGGAAAAAAATATTTTTTTAGTTACTTTGGAAAAAAAAATATTTTTTTAGTTACTTTGGAAAAAAAAATATTTTTTTAGTTACTTTGGAAAAAAAAATATTTTTTTAGTTACTTTGGAAAAAAAAATATTTTTTTAGTTACTTTGGGAAAAAAAATATTTTTTAGTTACTTTGGAAAAAAAAATTTTTTTTTAGTTACTTTGGAAAAAAAAATATTTTTTTAGTTTCTTTGGAAAAAAAAATATTTTTTTAGTTACTTTGGAAAAAAAAAATTTTTTTTAGTTACTTTGGAAAAAAAAATATTTTTTTAGTTTCTTTGGAAAAAAAAAAATATTTTAGTTACTTTGGAAAAAAAAATATTTTTTTAGTTACTTTGGAAAAAAAAATATTTTTTTAGTTACTTTGGAAAAAAATTTTTTTTTTTAGTTACTTTGGAAAAAAAAATATTTTTTTAGTTTCTTTGGAAAAAAAAATATTTTTTTAGTTACTTTGGAAAAAAAAATATTTTTTTAGTTACTTTGGAAAAAAAAATATTTTTTTAGTTACTTTGGAAAAAAAATATTTTTTTAGTTACTTTGGAAAAAAAATATTTTTTTAGTTACTTTGGAAAAAAATATATTTTTTTAGTTACTTTGGAAAAAAATATATTTTTTTAGTTACTTTGGAAAAAAAAAATATTTTTTAGTTACTTTGGAAAAAAAAATATTTTTTTAGTTACTTTGGGAAAAAAAATATTTTTTTAGTTACTTTGGAAAAAAAAATATTTTTTTAGTTACTTTGGAAAAAAAAATATTTTTTTAGTTACTTTGGAAAAAAAAAAATGTTTTTAGTTACTTTGGAAAAAAAAAATATTTTTTAGTTACTTTGGAAAAAAAAATATTTTTTTAGTTACTTTGGGAAAAAAAATATTTTTTTAGTTACTTTGGAAAAAAAAATATTTTTTTAGTTACTTTGGAAAAAAAAATATTTTTTTAGTTACTTTGGAAAAAAAAAAATTTTTTTAGTTACTTTGGAAAAAAAAATTGTTTTAGTTACTTTGGAAAAAAAAATATTTTTTTAGTTTCTTTGGAAAAAAAAATATTTTTTTAGTTACTTTGGAAAAAAAAAATTTTTTTAGTTACTTTGGAAAAAAAAATATTTTTTTAGTTACTTTGGAAAAAAAAAATTTTTTTAGTTACTTTGGAAAAAAAAAAATTGTTTTAGTTACTTTGGAAAAAAAAATATTTTTTTAGTTTCTTTGGAAAAAAAAAAATTTTTTTAGTTACTTTGGAAAAAAAAAAATTTTTTTAGTTACTTTGGAAAAAAAAATATTTTTTTAGTTTCTTTGGAAAAAAAAATATTTTTTTAGTTACTTTGGAAAAAAAAATATTTTTTTAGTTACTTTGGAAAAAAAAATATTTTTTTAGTTACTTTGGAAAAAAAATATTTTTTTAGTTACTTTGGGAAAAAAAATATTTTTTTAGTTACTTTGGAAAAAAAAATATTTTTTTAGTTTCTTTGGAAAAAATTTTTTTTTTTTAGTTACTTTGGAAAAAAAAATATTTTTTTAGTTTCTTTGGAAAAAAAAATATTTTTTTAGTTACTTTGGAAAAAAAAATATTTTTTTAGTTACTTTGGAAAAAAAAATATTTTTTTAGTTACTTTGGAAAAAAAAATATTTTTTTAGTTACTTTGGAAAAAAAAATATTTTTTTAGTTACTTTGGAAAAAAATATATTTTTTTAGTTACTTTGGAAAAAAATATATTTTTTTAGTTTCTTTGGGAAAAAAAATATTTTTTTAGTTACTTTGGAAAAAAAAATATTTTTTTAGTTACTTTGGAAAAAAAAATATTTTTTTAGTTACTTTGGAAAAAAAAATATTTTTTTAGTTACTTTGGAAAAAAAAATATTTTTTTAGTTACTTTGGAAAAAAAAATATTTTTTTAGTTACTTTGGAAAAAAAAATATTTTTTTAGTTACTTTGGAAAAAAAAATATTTTTTTAGTTACTTTGGAAAAAAAAATATTTTTTTAGTTACTTTGGAAAAAAAAATATTTTTTTAGTTACTTTGGAAAAAAATATATTTTTTTAGTTACTTTGGAAAAAAAATATTTTTTTAGTTACTTTGGGAAAAAAAATATTTTTTTAGTTACTTTGGAAAAAAAAATATTTTTTTAGTTACTTTGGAAAAGAAAATATTTTTTTAGTTACTTTGGAAAAAAAAATATTTTTTTAGTTACTTTGGGAAAAAAAAATTTTTTTTAGTTACTTTGGAAAAAAAAATATTTTTTTAGTTACTTTGGAAAAAAAAATATTTTTTTAGTTACTTTGGAAAAAAAAATATTTTTTTAGTTACTTTGGAAAAAAAAATATTTTTTTAGTTTCTTTGGAAAAAAAATATATTTTTTAGTTACTTTGGAAAAAAAAATATTTTTTTAGTTACTTTGGAAAAAAAAATATTTTTTTAGTTACTTTGGAAAAAAAAATATTTTTTTAGTTACTTTGGAAAAAAAATATTTTTTTAGTTACTTTGGGAAAAAAAATATTTTTTTAGTTACTTTGGAAAAAAAAATATTTTTTTAGTTTCTTTGGAAAAATTTTTTTTTTTTTAGTTACTTTGGAAAAAAAAATATTTTTTTAGTTTCTTTGGAAAAAAAAATATTTTTTTAGTTACTTTGGAAAAAAAAATATTTTTTTAGTTACTTTGGAAAAAAAAATATTTTTTTAGTTACTTTGGAAAAAAAAATATTTTTTTAGTTACTTTGGAAAAAAAAATATTTTTTTAGTTACTTTGGAAAAAAATATATTTTTTTAGTTACTTTGGAAAAAAATATATTTTTTTAGTTTCTTTGGGAAAAAAAATATTTTTTTAGTTACTTTGGAAAAAAAAATATTTTTTTAGTTACTTTGGAAAAAAAAATATTTTTTTAGTTACTTTGGAAAAAAAAATATTTTTTTAGTTACTTTGGAAAAAAAAATATTTTTTTAGTTACTTTGGAAAAAAAAATATTTTTTTAGTTACTTTGGAAAAAAAAATATTTTTTTAGTTACTTTGGAAAAAAAAATATTTTTTTAGTTACTTTGGAAAAAAAAATATTTTTTTAGTTACTTTGGAAAAAAAAATATTTTTTTAGTTACTTTGGAAAAAAATATATTTTTTTAGTTACTTTGGAAAAAAAATATTTTTTTAGTTACTTTGGGAAAAAAAATATTTTTTTAGTTACTTTGGAAAAAAAAATATTTTTTTAGTTACTTTGGAAAAGAAAATATTTTTTTAGTTACTTTGGAAAAAAAAATATTTTTTTAGTTACTTTGGGAAAAAAAAATTTTTTTTAGTTACTTTGGAAAAAAAAATATTTTTTTAGTTACTTTGGAAAAAAAAATATTTTTTTAGTTACTTTGGAAAAAAAAATATTTTTTTAGTTACTTTGGAAAAAAAAATATTTTTTTAGTTTCTTTGGAAAAAAAATATATTTTTTAGTTACTTTGGAAAAAAAAATATTTTTTTAGTTTCTTTGGGAAAAAAAAATATTTTTTTAGTTTCTTTGGAAAAAAAAAATATTTTTTTTGTTACTTTGGGAAAAAAAATATTTTTTTAGTTTCTTTGGAAAAAAAATATTTTTTTTAGTTACTTTGGAAAAAAAAATATTTTTTTAGTTATTTTGGAAAAAAAAATATTTTTTTAGTTACTTTGGAAAAAAAAATATTTTTTTAGTTACTTTGGAAAAAAAAATATTTTTTTAGTTACTTTGGAAAAAAAATATTTTTTTAGTTACTTTGGAAAAAAAATATTTTTTTAGTTACTTTGGAAAAAAAAATATTTTTTTAGTTACTTTGGAAAAAAAAATATTTTTTTAGTTACTTTGGAAAAAAATATATTTTTTTAGTTACTTTGGAAAAAAATATATTTTTTTAGTTACTTTGGGGAAAAAAATATTTTTTTAGTTACTTTGGAAAAAAAAATATTTTTTTAGTTACTTTGGGAAAAAAAATATTTTTTTAGTTACTTTGGAAAAAAAAATATTTTTTTAGTTACTTTGGAAAAAAAAATATTTTTTTAGTTACTTTGGAAAAAAAAATATTTTTTTAGTTACTTTGGAAAAAAAATATTTTTTTAGTTACTTTGGGAAAAAAAATATTTTTTTAGTTACTTTGGAAAAAAAAAATATTTTTTTAGTTACTTTGGAAAAAAAAATATTTTTTTAGTTACTTTGGAAAAAAAAATATTTTTTTAGTTACTTTGGAAAAAAAAATATTTTTTTAGTTTCTTTGGAAAAAAAATATATTTTTTAGTTACTTTGGAAAAAAAAATATTTTTTTAGTTTCTTTGGGAAAAAAAAATATTTTTTTAGTTTCTTTGGAAAAAAAAAATATTTTTTTTGTTACTTTGGGAAAAAAAATATTTTTTTAGTTTCTTTGGAAAAAAAATATTTTTTTTAGTTACTTTGGAAAAAAAAATATTTTTTTAGTTATTTTGGAAAAAAAAATATTTTTTTAGTTACTTTGGAAAAAAAAATATGTTTTTAGTTACTTTGGAAAAAAAAATATTTTTTTAGTTACTTTGGAAAAAAAATATTTTTTTAGTTACTTTGGAAAAAAAATATTTTTTTAGTTACTTTGGAAAAAAAAATATTTTTTTAGTTACTTTGGAAAAAAAAATATTTTTTTAGTTACTTTGGAAAAAAATATATTTTTTTAGTTACTTTGGAAAAAAAAATATTTTTTTAGTTACTTTGGGGAAAAAAATATTTTTTTAGTTACTTTGGAAAAAAAAATATTTTTTTAGTTACTTTGGGAAAAAAAATATTTTTTTAGTTACTTTGGAAAAAAAAATATTTTTTTAGTTACTTTGGAAAAAAAAATATTTTTTTAGTTACTTTGGAAAAAAAAATATTTTTTTAGTTACTTTGGAAAAAAAATATTTTTTTAGTTACTTTGGGAAAAAAAATATTTTTTTAGTTACTTTGGAAAAAAAAATATTTTTTTAGTTACTTTGGAAAAAAAAATATTTTTTTAGTTACTTTGGAAAAAAAAATATTTTTTTAGTTACTTTGGAAAAAAAAATATTTTTTTAGTTACTTTGGGAAAAAAAATATTTTTTAGTTACTTTGGAAAAAAAAATTTTTTTTAGTTACTTTGGAAAAAAAAATATTTTTTTAGTTTCTTTGGAAAAAAAAATATTTTTTTAGTTACTTTGGAAAAAAAAAATTTTTTTTAGTTACTTTGGAAAAAAAAATATTTTTTTAGTTTCTTTGGAAAAAAAAAAATATTTTAGTTACTTTGGAAAAAAAAATATTTTTTTAGTTACTTTGGAAAAAAAAATATTTTTTTAGTTACTTTGGAAAATTTTTTTTTTTTTTAGTTACTTTGGAAAAAAATATATTTTTTTAGTTACTTTGGAAAAAAATATATTTTTTTAGTTACTTTGGAAAAAAAAAATATTTTTTAGTTACTTTGGAAAAAAAAATATTTTTTTAGTTACTTTGGGAAAAAAAATATTTTTTTAGTTACTTTGGAAAAAAAAATATTTTTTTAGTTACTTTGGAAAAAAAAATATTTTTTTAGTTACTTTGGAAAAAAAAAAATTTTTTTAGTTACTTTGGAAAAAAAAAATATTTTTTAGTTACTTTGGAAAAAAAAATATTTTTTTAGTTACTTTGGGAAAAAAAAATTTTTTTAGTTACTTTGGAAAAAAAAATATTTTTTTAGTTACTTTGGAAAAAAAAATATTTTTTTAGTTACTTTGGAAAAAAAAAAATTTTTTTAGTTACTTTGGAAAAAAAAATTGTTTTAGTTACTTTGGAAAAAAAAATATTTTTTTAGTTTCTTTGGAAAAAAAAATATTTTTTTAGTTACTTTGGAAAAAAAAAATTTTTTTAGTTACTTTGGAAAAAAAAATATTTTTTTAGTTACTTTGGAAAAAAAAAATTTTTTTAGTTACTTTGGAAAAAAAAAATTGTTTTAGTTACTTTGGAAAAAAAAATATTTTTTTAGTTTCTTTGGAAAAAAAAATATTTTTTTAGTTACTTTGGAAAAAAAAAATTTTTTTTAGTTACTTTGGAAAAAAAAATATTTTTTTAGTTTCTTTGGAAAAAAAAATATTTTTTTAGTTACTTTGGAAAAAAAAATATTTTTTTAGTTACTTTGGAAAAAAAAATATTTTTTTAGTTACTTTGGAAAAAAAATATTTTTTTAGTTACTTTGGGAAAAAAAATATTTTTTTAGTTACTTTGGAAAAAAAAATATTTTTTTAGTTTCTTTGGAAAAATTTTTTTTTTTTTAGTTACTTTGGAAAAAAAAATATTTTTTTAGTTTCTTTGGAAAAAAAAATATTTTTTTAGTTACTTTGGGAAAAAAAATATTTTTTTAGTTACTTTGGGAAAAAAAATATTTTTTTAGTTACTTTGGAAAAAAAAATATTTTTTTAGTTACTTTGGAAAAAAAAATATTTTTTTAGTTACTTTGGAAAAAAATATATTTTTTTAGTTACTTTGGAAAAAAATATATTTTTTTAGTTTCTTTGGGAAAAAAAATATTTTTTTAGTTACTTTGGAAAAAAAAATATTTTTTTAGTTACTTTGGAAAAAAAAATATTTTTTTAGTTACTTTGGAAAAAAAAATATTTTTTTAGTTACTTTGGAAAAAAATATATTTTTTTAGTTACTTTGGAAAAAAAAATATTTTTTTAGTTACTTTGGAAAAAAAAATATTTTTTTAGTTACTTTGGAAAAAAAAATATTTTTTTAGTTACTTTGGAAAAAAAAATATTTTTTTAGTTACTTTGGAAAAAAAAATATTTTTTTAGTTACTTTGGAAAAAAATATATTTTTTTAGTTACTTTGGAAAAAAAATATTTTTTTAGTTACTTTGGGAAAAAAAATATTTTTTTAGTTACTTTGGAAAAAAAAATATTTTTTTAGTTACTTTGGAAAAGAAAATATTTTTTTAGTTACTTTGGAAAAAAAAATATTTTTTTAGTTACTTTGGGAAAAAAAATTTTTTTTTAGTTACTTTGGAAAAAAAAATATTTTTTTAGTTACTTTGGAAAAAAAAATATTTTTTTAGTTACTTTGGAAAAAAAAATATTTTTTTAGTTACTTTGGAAAAAAAAATATTTTTTTAGTTTCTTTGGAAAAAAAATATATTTTTTAGTTACTTTGGGAAAAAAAATATTTTTTTAGTTACTTTGGAAAAAAAAATATTTTTTTAGTTACTTTGGAAAAGAAAATATTTTTTTAGTTACTTTGGAAAAAAAAATATTTTTTTAGTTACTTTGGGAAAAAAAAATTTTTTTTAGTTACTTTGGAAAAAAAAATATTTTTTTAGTTACTTTGGAAAAAAAAATATTTTTTTAGTTACTTTGGAAAAAAAAATATTTTTTTAGTTACTTTGGAAAAAAAAATATTTTTTTAGTTTCTTTGGAAAAAAAATATATTTTTTAGTTACTTTGGAAAAAAAAATATTTTTTTAGTTTCTTTGGGAAAAAAAAATATTTTTTTAGTTTCTTTGGAAAAAAAAAATATTTTTTTTGTTACTTTGGGAAAAAAAATATTTTTTTAGTTTCTTTGGAAAAAAAATATTTTTTTTAGTTACTTTGGAAAAAAAAATATTTTTTTAGTTATTTTGGAAAAAAAAATATTTTTTTAGTTACTTTGGAAAAAAAAATATTTTTTTAGTTACTTTGGAAAAAAAAATATTTTTTTAGTTACTTTGGAAAAAAAATATTTTTTTAGTTACTTTGGAAAAAAAATATTTTTTTAGTTACTTTGGAAAAAAAAATATTTTTTTAGTTACTTTGGAAAAAAAAATATTTTTTTAGTTACTTTGGAAAAAAATATATTTTTTTAGTTACTTTGGAAAAAAATATATTTTTTTAGTTACTTTGGGGAAAAAATATATTTTTTTAGTTACTTTGGAAAAAAAAATATTTTTTTAGTTACTTTGGGAAAAAAAATATTTTTTTAGTTACTTTGGAAAAAAAAATATTTTTTTAGTTACTTTGGAAAAAAAAATATTTTTTTAGTTACTTTGGAAAAAAAAATATTTTTTTAGTTACTTTGGAAAAAAAAATATTTTTTTAGTTACTTTGGGAAAAAAAATATTTTTTTAGTTACTTTGGAAAAAAAATATTTTTTTAGTTACTTTGGGAAAAAAAATATTTTTTTAGTTACTTTGGAAAAAAAAAATATTTTTTTAGTTACTTTGGAAAAAAAAATATTTTTTTAGTTACTTTGGAAAAAAAATATTTTTTTAGTTACTTTGGAAAAAAAATATTTTTTTAGTTACTTTGGAAAAAAAAATATTTTTTTAGTTACTTTGGAAAAAAAAAATTTTTTAGTTACTTTGGAAAAAAAAATTTTTTTTTAGTTACTTTGGAAAAAAAAATATTTTTTTAGTTTCTTTGGAAAAAATAAATATTTTTTTTGTTACTTTGGGAAAAAAAATATTTTTTTAGTTTCTTTGGAAAAAAAAAATATTTTTTAGTTACTTTGGAAAAAAAAATATTTTTTTAGTTATTTTGGAAAAAAAAATATTTTTTTAGTTACTTTGGAAAAAAAAATATTTTTTTAGTTACTTTGGGAAAAAAAAATTTTTTTTAGTTACTTTGGAAAAAAAAAAATTTTTTTAGTTACTTTGGAAAAAAAAATATTTTTTTAGTTACTTTGGAAAAAAAAATATTTTTTTAGTTACTTTGGAAAAAAAAATATTTTTTTAGTTTCTTTGGAAAAAAAATATATTTTTTAGTTACTTTGGAAAAAAAAATATTTTTTTAGTTTCTTTGGGAAAAAAAAATATTTTTTTAGTTTCTTTGGAAAAAAAAAATATTTTTTTTGTTACTTTGGGAAAAAAAATATTTTTTTAGTTTCTTTGGAAAAAAAATATTTTTTTTAGTTACTTTGGAAAAAAAAATATTTTTTTAGTTATTTTGGAAAAAAAAATATTTTTTTAGTTACTTTGGAAAAAAAAATATATTTTTAGTTACTTTGGAAAAAAAAATATTTTTTTAGTTACTTTGGAAAAAAAATATTTTTTTAGTTACTTTGGAAAAAAAATATTTTTTTAGTTACTTTGGAAAAAAAAATATTTTTTTAGTTACTTTGGAAAAAAAAATATTTTTTTAGTTACTTTGGAAAAAAATATATTTTTTTAGTTACTTTGGAAAAAAAAATATTTTTTTAGTTACTTTGGGGAAAAAAATATTTTTTTAGTTACTTTGGAAAAAAAAATATTTTTTTAGTTACTTTGGAAAAAAAAATATTTTTTTAGTTACTTTGGAAAAAAAAATATTTTTTTAGTTTCTTTGGAAAAAAAATATATTTTTTAGTTACTTTGGAAAAAAAAATATTTTTTTAGTTTCTTTGGGAAAAAAAAATATTTTTTTAGTTTCTTTGGAAAAAAAAAATATTTTTTTTGTTACTTTGGGAAAAAAAATATTTTTTTAGTTTCTTTGGAAAAAAAATATATTTTTTAGTTACTTTGTAAAAAAAAATATTTTTTTAGTTTCTTTGGGAAAAAAAAATATTTTTTTAGTTTCTTTGGAAAAAAAAAATATTTTTTTTGTTACTTTGGGAAAAAAAATATTTTTTTAGTTTCTTTGGAAAAAAAATATTTTTTTTAGTTACTTTGGAAAAAAAAATATTTTTTTAGTTATTTTGGAAAAAAAAATATTTTTTTAGTTACTTTGGAAAAAAAAATATTTTTTTAGTTACTTTGGAAAAAAAAATATTTTTTTAGTTACTTTGGAAAAAAAATATTTTTTTAGTTACTTTGGAAAAAAAATATTTTTTTAGTTACTTTGGAAAAAAAAATATTTTTTTAGTTACTTTGGAAAAAAAAATATTTTTTTAGTTACTTTGGAAAAAAATATATTTTTTTAGTTACTTTGGAAAAAAAAATATTTTTTTAGTTACTTTGGGGAAAAAAATATTTTTTTAGTTACTTTGGAAAAAAAAATATTTTTTTAGTTACTTTGGGAAAAAAAATATTTTTTTAGTTACTTTGGAAAAAAAAATATTTTTTTAGTTACTTTGGAAAAAAAAAAATATTTTTTTAGTTACTTTGGAAAAAAAAATATTTTTTTAGTTACTTTGGAAAAAAAATATTTTTTTAGTTACTTTG